>NC_141406.1:1945711-1986483 GCF_034619465.1 Leptosomus discolor | reverse complement strand
TGCTCAGACGCTGGTTAATAATTCAGCCGGTCCTAACGACACAGAATCATCGCGTGGGATGCACCCATCCATTACAACAATGCTAAACAACCACCAATTTAAAAAAAATAATAATCTTTAAAGCAATCTGGTTAAGAAAGAGGTGAAATTGCCCATGAGAGAAATCACCGTGGATTTGAGCGCGCGCAGCAGCCGCCAGCAGAAGTCTTTGCCTCCCTCCTCCAGAGATTTTGCCGGGTGTGCAGCTCAAGGTTTATTAAGGATGGGGCAAGGAAAGGCCTGGAAAAATCCATTTTGAAGGACAAGAGCCTGCCCCAGGCGAAGGCAGGCATGAGGAGAGAGCGGCAGCTCCGGACCTGCCGTGCAGGGGAGAAGCCCGAGCCCGTCAGGGCTCCGGGTCGCGCGTCCCAGCCGGTTCCCAGGTGCTGGGGAAGGACCTCGCGGCTCCTCGCCGGCCATCGGAAGGGCCATCTGTCACGGCCGCCCCGCGCCCAGAGGAAGGGCTGAGGCTGGCTGAGCTCCGCTTCCAGCTCCTGCTTTGCCTTACGGGGCTGGCGGGGGGGAAGAGGGAAAAAAAAATAGGGGGGCAGCTGCCTTCTGGCAGCTTTTGGGGTTCTGGAAGATTCGGCCTGGAATTCTTGATGTTTTCCCTTCCCTTGCTAGCGACAGGATTTCCCTGTGATTTTTTTTGCCCCAGCCCGCCGTCTTCAGGAGCCCCTCCGAAAACCCAGAGGGCTTTCCAAGCGCAGGGTCACCCCAAAAGCATGCTCACCACTCCGCTCCAGCCACTCCTGGTGCCGTGTTCTGCCCCCCAAAGCACACGCACGGCCTTGCTTTGGTGAACACCAGCACCGCGCTCCCCCCAAAAATGTGCCCCCAACCCTGCTTTAGCCAAAGCCAGTGCCGTGATCTCTCCAAGAAGACCGGCATGACCTCGCCTTGGTGAGTACCAGCACTGCACTCTCCCCAAAAGCATGCCCACAACTTGCCTTCATCGTTTCCCAGTCCCGTGCTCTTCCCAAAAGCACCACCTTGCTTTGGTGAACCCCAGCACCACGGTCTCCCCAAAACCATGCCCACAACCCTGCTTTTAGCAACCCCCAGTGCCGTGCTCTCCCCAAAGCCATGCCCGCAACTTCATTTTAGCAACTCCCGGTGCCGTGCTCTCCTCAAGAGCACAGGCATGACCTGGCTTTGGTGAACCCCAGCACCTCATTCTCCCCAAAGCCATGCCCACAACCTTCCTTTAGCACTTCCCAGCACCACTCTCCCCACAAAACCATGCCCACAACCTTGTTTTAGCAACTCCCGGTGCCGTGCTCTCCCCAAAACCATGCCTATGACCTCGCTTTAGCAACTCCCAGTGCCGTGCTCTCCCCAAAACCATGCCTATAACCTCGCTTTAGCAACTCCCAGTGCCGTGCTCTCCCCAAAACCATGCTATAACCTCGCTTTAGCAACTCCCAGTGCCGTGCTCTCCCAAAACCATGCCTATAACCTCGCTTTAGCAACTCCCAGTGCCGTGCTCTCCCCAAAAACCGTGCCTATAACCTCGCTTTAGCAACTCCAGTGCCGTGCTCTCCCCAAAACCGTGCCTATAACCTCGCTTTAGCAACCCCCAGTTCCGTGCTCTCCCCAAAACCGTGCCTATAACCTCACTTTAGCAACCCCCAGTGCCGTGCTCTCCCAAAAACCATGCCTATAACCTCGCTTTAGCAACTCCCAGTGCTGTGCTCTCCCCAAAACCGTACCTATAACCTCGCTTTAGCAACCCCCAGTGCCATGCTCTCCCCAAAACCGTGCCTATAACCTCGCTTTAGCAACCCCCAGTGCCATGCTCTCCCCAAAACCACGCCTATAACCTCGCTTTAGCAACCCCCAGTGCCATGCTCTCCCCAAAACCACGCCTATAACCTCGCTTTAGCAACTCCCAGTGCCGTGCTCTCCCAAAACCATTCCCACAACCCTGTTTCAGCAATTCCCAGTGCCGTGCTCTCCCCAAACCCGTACCCACCACCTCGCTTTACCACCCCCCCAGCACCACTTCCCCCCCCCCCCAAAAACCACCGCCCCCCCCCCCCCTCCAGCCCTTCCCAGCCCCGCCCCGCTCTCCCGGCCCCGCCCCCTAGGCCAAGCCCCGCCTCGGTTCTGCTCCCGCCCCCGGACGGGGCGGAGCGCGGAACCGGCCCCGCCCACCCCACCCCACCCCCCTCCTGGCCCCGCCCCGTCCCGCCGCGGCGCGGGGCTCTCGCGAGACGGCGGGGAATGGCGCGAGCGGGCGGCGGGAACCTGCCGTGGTACGACCGGCCCCGGAGCGGGGCGGGGGGGGTGGCGGGAAGCGGCGGGAAGCGGCGGGCGCTGCCCTGGGCTGACCCCCCCCTCCCCCCCGCCCCGGTGCGCTCTCTCCGGTGTAGGGTGGAGAAATACCGGCCGCAGGCGCTGTCGGAGCTGGTGTCTCACCGGGATATCCTCAGCACCGGTAAGTGACCCCCCCCTCCCGGTAAGTAAGGCCCGCCTTGCAACAGCACCGGGGGATACCGGGCATCCCCCCGAGGCCGTTATCCCTCCTCCAGTGCAGCGGTTCATCAGCGAGGATCGGCTCCCGCATCTTCTCCTCTATGGTCCTCCCGGTACCGGTAAGACTTCAACCATCCTCGCCTGCGCCAAGCAGCTCTACCGGGAGCGGGAGTTTGGCTCCATGGTGCTGGAAGTAAGCGGGGATGGGATGGGGGATGGGGGGGGGGGTGGGGGGGTGGTGACGGGGGCGCCCCCCACCCCTGGGTGCATCCTCAGGCACCGCACCGTCTCCCTCCAGCTCAACGCCTCGATGACCGGGGCATCGACATCGTCCGAGGGCCCATCCTGAGCTTCGCCAGCACCAGGACCATCTTCAAGTGAGTGAGCGGCGGGTCTGCGCTTCCCAAAGCTCCCCGGCCCTTCGTCACCCCCCACCCCCCCTCTGACACAGCCTGCCCCGGCACTCGGCTTGGGTGGTGGGGTTCGGGGGGGGTGGTCCCTGGGGTGGGCAGCGTGCTGGAGAGACGGGAAGGAGCCAGGGGTGCCCAGCAAGCGGGGAGGATGAGGATGGTAAGGATGAGTGATAAAGATGCTGGTCCAGAGGGGAAGGAGGGCTCCCTGGGAGCATCTGTGGGGGTCAAGCAACCCCTGCTCCCCCCCTCCTCCAGCACTAAGCCAGTAGCTGGGACCAAAACCACCCCTTTTTTCCTCCCTTTTTAAGGAAAGGCTTCAAGCTCGTCATCCTGGACGAAGCCGACGCCATGACCCAGGACGCTCAGAATGCCCTGAGGCGAGGTGCGGGGCGCTGGGCACCCCACGCCGCTGGCACCCCTTCAGCCTTTCCCAGCCCGCCACGGGGTGAGAGCCTGTATGAGGCAGCAGACGAGGACCAGCCTCTCCTCCCTCCCCTTTGCAGTGATCGAGAAGTTCACCGAAAACACCCGCTTTTGCCTCATCTGCAACTACCTCTCCAAGATCATCCCCGCCTTGCAGTCCCGCTGCACGCGCTTCCGCTTCGGCCCCCTCACCCCGGAGCTGATGGTGCCCCGGCTGCAGCACGTCATACAGGAGGAGGGGTGAGCCGAGGGCGACGCGGGATGCGGGGTGCTCCGCAGCGTCCTCCTCACCCCGTTCTTCCCATTCCCCTACACGGGGAGCAGCAGCGGGCTTGGTTTCCCACGGTTCTCTCTCCCTCCGGCAGCGCTGGCTCCCTCCACAGCCCCAGGTCTTGTTTTCCAGGGTGGATGTGACTGAGGACGGGATGAAGGCTCTGGTGACCCTCTCCAACGGTGACATGCGCAGAGCCCTCAACATCTTGCAGGTACGGACCGTGGCCACGGCCGCTCTGCCCCCGGGTAAGCCGGCAGCGGTCATCCCCAGGCAGGCAGCTGCCGGTGGAGGAAGGGCTCGGCTTTTCATCCCTCTTCCACCCTCCTCTTCTTCAGAGCACCACCATGGCCTTTGGGAAGGTGACAGAGGAGAACGTCTACACCTGCACGGGACACCCCCTCAAGTCTGACATCGCCAACATCCTCGACTGGATGCTGAACCAGGACTTCTCCACCGCCTATCGCAGTATCCTTTTCCCTCTGCTGGCCCTGGGGTTTAATCCCCGCTGCTGTAAATCCTCCTCTTTGCTGGGGCTTCCCGGCCTGTGCCCTCCTGCTCCAGCTGGGGTGGGTGCTGGTGGCTGGGGAGGGTCCTTGGGGTTGTCACAGGGATGAGGAGTGGGATCTCGCAGGGAAAGGCCTGGAAGAAAGCCCTTCACTCGCTCGCATTGCAGAAATCACGGAGCTGAAGACGCTGAAGGGCTTGGCCCTGCAGGACATCCTCACCGAGATCCACCTCTTTGTCCACAGAGGTAGGGCCTTGCGGGGCTGGCTTCTGGCTGACCCCGTGGGGGACAACCACGTCCGTCCCCCCCAGCCCACACTGACACACGCCATCTCCTTCTCCCTGCAGTCGATTTCCCACCCTCGGTCCGCATCCAGCTGCTGATCAAAATGGCAGACATCGAGTAAGTGGCCGCTCACACCCGCTCCTTGCCCCAAAACAGCCCAGCTGGGGGGGCTGCCAGCACGCCCACCCCGCGGGGGTCCCCGCTACCACGCTGTGCCGGGTCCTGGCAGCCGGCGGGCACTGCTGGCAGGCACCTGCAGCCCCCGCGCGTCCATCCCCGCCAGGGCTGTCGCTTTGTGGGGACGCGGACACTGGTGTAAACACCCAAACGTGCCCTTGCCCCCTGCTCCAGGTATCGGCTGGCTGCTGGGACCAGTGAAAAGATTCAGCTGAGCTCCCTCATCGCGGCCTTCCAAGTCACCAGGGACCTGATCGTGGCCGAAGCCTGAGTCCTGCCGGGTGGATCCTTGCTGGCAACGCCGGGTCTCGCAGAAGCTGGAAGGGAGCGTCAGCCCCGAGCCCGGAGCCGCTCCCTGCAGGTTTTTTGTTTCCTTTTGGCAAACCTTGAGCCCGCAGCCAGGGCATAAGAGTCACCAGCGTTGTTCCTACGCTTCATGGGGAAATACAGATGCTTCTGCAGCCCAGCAGCTTGCCCTTGTCTTGTCTTTTCCCTCCTGTGCAGCAAGGACCGAAGGGCAGCGGGCGAGGCTCAGCCCCTGCCCCACTGCAAACTCCGGCTGCTGCCGCCTCCCTGCGAAACCTCCTTTCCTGGCAGGGCAGTGTGTCCCCGGGCACTCCCGCTTGGTGCCACCCCACGGGTCATGCAGCCGAGTGGGATTTACAGCTGTTCACAAGGGAAAACCATCCCGGGGAGCAGTGGAGAGGAGCCCTTCCTCGTCTTCTCCACCAGGCTTGTTCTGGGGCGCAGGCCGAGCCCTCTGGCCTGCGGGGGGCTCCGTGCTGTCCCTCCAGACCCCGGCCAAGCTGGAGGGGGGGACACCCACGAGGCTGCTGGCTGCAGCGGGGAGAAAAAGCCACGGAGAAATGGAAGCTGGGGGCTGCGTGAAGCCCCACATCCCACCTTCACAGGGGCCTGATCCTCCCCAGCACCCACCGCTGACCTCCTGGTTTGCTGCACCTCAGAGCCAAGGGAGCGCTCGCTGCCGCCGCGGCAGGAGGGCCGGAGGCCTCAGGCCCCAACGTGCTGAGCCCTGCCCCGCCAGCTAGCCCGAGGTCACCTCCACGAGCCCAGAGGCAAAAGACACGAGGACTAATTGTTTCGTTCTGTCATCACCGGTGTCTAATTGGCAGAGACCTGCTGGGGTTTGTCCAGCTCGCGCCCACGCCAGGCGAGTGGCACAGCCCGCGGTCCTCCGGGAACGAAGCCACAGTACGAGCCGGTCCCGGCGAGGGTCGGTTTTGCCGGGGACGGTTGGAGCCCCGTGTTCGTACGAACGACAAAAGCTCCGCTCGGACCGCGGCTGCGAACCTCCAACCCACAACATTGCACTTGGAAGCAAAAGCACCTGACCCAAAACTTGCAGATAGGAGGGGGGACAGGGGGGGGCCTGTGTCCCCTGCAGGGCCACCACACCTGTGCCCCTTGCCCTCTGCATGCGTTTTGGCTGGGTTCTAGTATTATTACGCCAAAAAAATCCCTCCGCATTCACAGACGCAGCCCCAAAAGAAGGGGAGTAGCAATCCTCCCGCCCCGCGGCTGGCGAATCGGCGAGACGTCGGTGCTGCGGCGCCTCTTCTGACCCCAGCCGAGCCCCGCTGCTGGGCGGAGGGCTCTCGCCTCCGTGCCTCCGCTTCTGGCGCTGCCTTAAAAGGTCCGGTAAGTGAGAAATTCCTTCAGCTTCCTGGGAATGGGGAGCGCGAGGACCTGGTACGTCGTCAGGAAGGTGCGCAGAGCTTTGCGACACAAGTGCTTCAGCGACGAGAGGACCCTCGGAGCGGTCCAGAATTGGACGTGGCCATCCCTGGTCCTGCAACGGGACCCAAACGAGCCATGAGTACACGCCAGAGGGACTCGAGAAAGCTCAATTACCCCCAAATATCCCAAGCTTGCAGCAACCACGCGCTCCCCAGCCCAGGAAACCAGCCTGCACCTCCAGGAAAGCCCAGACGTTGCTGAGCAGACCCAGAGCTGCAGGAGGAGGGAGCAGCCACGTGTTTCTCTCCGCTCTCTTCTCCCCACGTACGCACCCTGTGGCAATGAAACCGCCGTGTGGGAAGTACATGCAGCACAGGCCGTTGGTCATGGGAGCGAACGCAACCGGAGAGCGCAGCTCCAACGCCCAGATCCTCAGGAGCCTAAGGAGAAAGGGAGGGGACACCATGCCAGGCCCACGTCCACGCAGTGCCAGCGGCTGACAGAAAGCCTCTGGGTTCACCTGAACACAGGCAAACTATGGAGTAAGATTTTCTTCCCACGGGCTTAGAGCATCCCAGGAGTGTCACAACACGGCAGCAAGGCCGGGGGGCACGGCCCCTGCAAAGCTGAGCCGGGTGCAGACAGAGCTAGTGGCTGCGCTGCGGGGCGCAGCGAGGGTGGCGCAGCACAGGGGAGGACACGGGCCCCGCCTCATCGCCCAGAGGGGTGACACGGCCCTGACCTCGCTCCCCCCTTGCCCCAGCCAAGCCGCCGCCGTGTTCCAGCCAGCCTGCCCTTTCCGCCGAGCGTTGGTGGGGACCTGGCACGTCCTGAGCTCCTGGTTCCTTGAGGTTGTGTCCTCCTGGGACCCTCTTCCCACTGGAGGTCCCCCATGGGGGGGTTCACTCACCTGTCGTCCGCCACCGTGGCCAGGTAGAGGCCCTCGGGGGAGAAGCAGACGGAGCGCAGGGAGCTGGTGTGGACTTCGCTGCTGTAATCCACTGCCGAGTGCAAGGGGACGTGGCTGCGGGGGGGAGGGGGGGGAGAACAAGCTCAGCGTCACCCCCAGGCTGCCGTAAGCCCCCTCCCCAGCGCTCTGGGGCTGGCAGAGCGGCTAAACCCGGCAAGTCAGAGCCCCCCTTCAGCCGCTGGAGACAGCGGAGAGGTGCTGGCCATGCCCACCTAGAAGGGAAGGCCATGCTCGGCCGCAGCAATCCCCCCCAGGCATTGCTCTGTCCCCCTTCCACGGTCCTTCACCGACCCCCTGGCACCGTACCGCAGCGTCCTGAGCTGCTCCCCGGTGTAAGGGTCCCACATGATGACACAGGCGTCATAGGAGGCGGTGACAAGGAGCGCCGAGTCCGGCGAGAAGTCGCACGACACCACGCTGCTCTGGTGCCCCTCCAGCCTCCGGATGAGGGTGTAGGATCGCATGCTCCACAGCAGCGCCTGCGGGACACGGGCAGGGGCTGAGCCCGGGAGCGGCCCCCGGGGTGCGGACGGAGAAGCATCATCTCCCCCTTGGGGTTGAAGGCACGTGGGCTCTGGGCCCAGCTGCTCCACACAGAACCAGAGCAGCCCAGGAGCGAGGGTGGCTCTGGCCTGGCCCCTTCTCAGAGGGCGGCTTCTCACACGGGGTGGGGGGACGACACACACACGGAGGGCCGAGGGGAGCGCTGGATTCAGCGGGGCAAGGGACGGCTCCCACCCAGCGGGACTCACCGACTTCTCTCCGGCCGCAGAGCAGAGCATGCTGCAGTCTGGGGAGATGGAGCAGCAGTAGACCCACTGCACGTGGCCCGACAGCACCTGGACCTGCCGCCCTGCGGGATGGCAGACACGCGAGTCACGAGAGGGGAGCACAGAGGCAGCGTTGGGCCCTGCCCCTGCTCGCCCCTCCCTTTCCCAAAACGGAATGCAGGTGGGGCCGGGGGGGCTACCCTGGGCAGATCCAAAGCTCTCTGTGTACTTGCATCACCCTCCTGCGCCCCCCCCAGGCCCCACCTGGAAGGGGATGGCTCTGCTCCGTGTCGCAGGACTCTCCCCTTCTGCCTTGAATACTGTCCCCAAAGATCCTCTCCCACCACTTCCCCTACCAAGGTGGGTTTCTCCCCCTTCTTTCCCACAGCAGAGCCCAGCCTCAGCCAGGGGTGACCTAGCATGGGGGACATCCCTGCACGCTCCTACCATCTCTGCTCAGGTCCCAGACACGCAAGGTCTTGTCCCGCGAGGCCGACACAAGGATGAGGCTTCCATTGGGAGCGAAGCTCAGGTCTCTGACGACGTCCTGGTGCCCCAGGAGGCTGAAGAGGAGGTGTCCTGCAGGGAGAAGCTGTGCTCAGTGCCATCCCTCCGCAGGGAACGAGGCAGTGCCCCTCACGTGCAGGCAGCCCGGCCTGGGACAGGGCAGCGGCTCCCGCTCACCCCAAGGAAGTATTTGGGGAAGGATGGAGACGGGATCTCCTTCCAATGGGGAGCAAGGGAAGAGACACCAGCCTGAAACCATGACTGCTCCTGCTGTCAGCAAGGGCTGCTCACCTGTCTGCACCTCCCAGACCTTGATCTGCCCGTCGTTGAGTCCGGTGGCCAGGATCAGGCAGGGAAGACCCATGGCGCAGGCAGGGACCATGTCCCCCGCCTCTGCTGCCGGCCAGGAGCTGAAGGCCAGGCCCCACACGATCTGGCCGCACTCCAGCGTCTTCTCCTTGGCCACCCCTCGGCTCCTCGCCTCCGCCTTGCCGCTGCGGCTCTTGCGCTCCGAGGTTTTGCAGCTGTTGGGAGAAAGGAGGGCGGCACGTTCACCTGCAGGCAGCCTAGCCGCCCCCCCCCCCCCCCCTCCGGGGATGCCCTCACCCCGGTTCTGCGCACCCCCAAAATCCCTCCAGCCCCTCCTGTTCCTTACAGCTCGGCCTCCTCCAAGGGCCAGGGGATCAGCTTGACCACGCAGTGTCCCTGCGACCAGGCGAACCAAGCGCCGTCCGGGGAGAAGGCCACGCTCCAGGTCTCGCAGCTGGATTTCCAGTCGTAGCGCTGGGGACGGCCCGGCTTCAGCTCGGCCAGCAGGACCGGCTCCTCTGGGCGACAGGACAGCCACGTTACCCCCCGGCCCCGGCCTGGGCCTGGGCCTCACCCCGCTCCTCCCGCCCTCCCCGTGGGGACACGGTGTCCCCGGTGGTGGTGCCAGCACGGGGGGGGGGGGGGTTTGTCCCCCCGCTTCCCCGGACTCTCAGCGAGGCGGCCCCGGCCACCGCGGAGCCCCGCCGCCTCTCGCCGTCCCACCTCACCTCCGTTCGGCTTCATGGCGGCTCCGCGGCCCGCCCGGCCCGGCCCCGCCGCCTCCGCCCGGCCACGGCAAGGCCCCGCCGGGCCGGGCGCGGCCTGCGCGGGCCCAGGTCCAGGCCCAGGCCCAGGGCGGCGGTAGCGGCGGTAGCGGCGGCGGCGGCGCGGTGAGGGGAGCCCCGTTGCCACCGCCTCCTCCCCCCTTTCCTCCTCCTCCTCCTCCTCCTCCTCCTCCTCCTCCCGTGGCACCGCCCCGCCGCGGCCCGGCGACGGGAGCCGTGGGCTGGGGGGTACCGGTGTGCTGCGGGGGGGGGGGAGTGCCCCCGCCGCCGCCACCGTCCCCTTGCCCGGGGCTCCCCGGCGGTGGCTGCCCCCCCCCCCCCCCCGCCCCGCCGGGCTCCCCGGGGATGGGGACGCGGCGGCAGCGCTTCAGCTTCCCCGCCGGAGCTGGTGCCGCTCAACCGAGCCCGGGGGTGGGATGCGGGCACAAGGCGCCCGAGGAACAGGTCGGACGGCAAACAAAGGGCCGAGCCGGGCCGAGGACCCAGCACCCACACGGTGACTCCCCCAGCAGTGACCCCCCCCAAGGACCCAGCACCCACACGGTGACCGCCCCTGGCAGTGACCCCCCCCCAAGGACCCAGCACCCACACGGTGACCGCCCCTGGCAGTGCCCCCCCCCCCAAGGACCCAGCACCTACGCGGTGACCCCCTGTCAGCAGCGGTGCTCCCAGGACCCAGCACCCACACGGGGACACACCCCCCCGGCAGTGACCACCCTCCAGGGACCCAGCACCCACACGTTGCTGGGGGGTGGGTAACAGCACCCCAAGGACCCAGCACCCACACAGTGACACCCCCCTGGCAGTGGTACCCCCCCAAGGACCCAGCACCCACACAATGACACCCTCCCCAGCAGTGACAGCCCCAAGGACCCAGCACCCACACGGTGACATCCCCCCCAGCAGTGACCCCCTCCAGGGACCCAGCACCCACACGTTGCTGGGGGGTGGGTAACAGCACCCCAAGGACCCAGCACCCACACAGTGACACCCCCCTGGCAGTGGTACCCCCCCAAGGACCCAGCACCCACACAATGACACCCTCCCCAGCAGTGACAGCCCCAAGGACCCAGCACCCACACAATGACATCCCCCCCGGCAGTGACCACCCTCCAGGGACCCAGCACCCACACGTTGCTGGGGGGTGGGTAACAGCACCCCAAGGACCCAGCACCCACACAGTGACACCCCCTCCAGCAGTGACCCTCTCCAGGGACCCAGCACCCACACAGTGACACCCACCTCACCAGTGGCACCCCGAAGGACCCAGCACCTGCATGGTCACCCCCCCCCCCCAGCAGCAGCAGCACCCCCAGGACCCAGCACCCATATGGTGACACCCCCCTAGCATTGATCCCCCCCAGGGTCTCAGCACCCACGCAATGACCCCCCATGGCAGTGGCACCCCAAGAACCCATCACGCACATGGTGACACCCCGCAAGCAGCGGCACCCCAAGGACCCCTCACCCACCCGGTGACGCCCACCCTGGCAATACCTACCGTGAGTCACTGCAAGAGACATCTGGCCAGCCCACCCACGCACCCCCCTGTATTCACCATCCCTCCAGCACCCCCAATGCCCCCCGCTATGCCTGGGGGGGGGGGGGGGGGGCTGCACACTAACAGGGCAGTGGAGACATGGGGGACCTCACCCCCCAAGTGCTCATCCCCCTCCACCCCCCCCAACTTGGTGTCCCTGGTGCGTGAGGATCCGGGGCGCATCGTAGTGCTGCACCCACAGGCACCCCGGGATCTGCTGGAGCCTCCCTGGTCCAGCTCAGCACGTCCCCTACGGGGGCAGGGGGCACCCAGGATGGGGGGGACAAGGTGCCATGGGGGTCTTGGGGACCACTGTGCCGGCAGCCCCCCAAGCAGCCTCCTTCCTCCGCTGCATCCCCATCCCGAGGCCAACGCTCCAGGCTCCCCATGGCACCCACCGCCACTTTGGGGTACAGACAGAGCCCCCCCACCCCCCCCCCACCCCCCCCGCTTGGGGACGGTCCCTTGTGCCACTCAGCTGGGGACAGAAGCTGTTCGCCCCCCACCAGACACCAGCAGTCTGCGATGATCCAGTGCCTCAGTTTCCCCAGCGCTAGGACGGGGCTGGTGGGGGGTCCCTTTGACCAAGCTGGCGTGTGCCAGTGGACACGAGGGGACCCCCACGGTGAGTTCCCGCTGAGTGGCAACCTGTGGCTGCCGGCGTAGTGCCGCTGGCCTGCTGGGCCGGTGGGCACGAAGCCAGCCCACCCGAGCTCGCCCGCGCGCTTCGGCTCGCTTGCTCGCTGCTCCGGCGCAGGTGGGGAGCGAAGCAGCGAGAAAAAACAACCGAGAAGAGGAAAAAGGAAGAAGCGACAGCGAGAGAAGCAGTCGAGGAGGAGGAGGAGGAGGAGGAGGCTGGTGCTGGCAGCCCTACCGGCGGTGTGGGGGTGCTCAGGGCACCCCAGGGGTACCCATGGACTCCTAGGCGCCCGCCCCGAAGTTCGCCGGCATGGCCAAAACCACCTCGCTGCACTGCCGGGTGGTGGAGGGGAAGGACCTGCCCGCCAAGGACGTGTGAGTGGCTCGTGGGGCTCTCGGCCTCCCAATTTCCCCCAGCCCCCCACCCTGGGAAACGGGGTGGGGCGGGGGGGGGGGGGGGGGTGGTCCTGGGAGCCCTGGGTGCTCTGCTCTCCATGTGCTTTTGGGGGTCCCTGCTTGCACCCACGCTAGCAGGGACCCATTGCCCCAAGAAGGGGGGGTGGGGGGGGTCTGGGGGTGGCAGAGGACTGCCAGACCGCTCAGCCCCCCCCTCCCACCAGACGTGTATGAGCCCCCCCCAACCCCTCGAGCATCCCTTTGCTGTCCCCCAGCAGGGTGAGCACCAGATATCCCCCCAAGGCTGCAGGTAGTACCGGGGGCGGGGGGGGGGGGGGGGCGGGGGGCACAGCCACCTGCACCCCCACATACCTGCTGGACATCTGCACCCTGGGGGTGAGGTGGGGTGGGGGGGGCTGAGCAGCAAAGGGGGGACCAGGGGGACCCCCTGCCTGCTCCTGCCCTGCTGATACGCTTCGGTGGATCTGGCAGCCCTGGGCTCCTCCGGATGTGCCAGCCTGGCAGCGCCGGCCGCTCCCAGGGCTTGGCAGCCAGGGGCGGCTGCAGGCAGCGGGGCCCCCCTGCCTCAGTTTCCCCACCTGGCAGGGATCATGGTGCTGTGCCGGGTGCCCCGCTTGGCGGGGTCTGGGCACAGTGGGGCGATCCAGACCCACCAGCACAAGGATGAGGTGCCCCGTGCCGCTCCCAGCCCCCCCCCCCCCCCCCCCCCCCCCAGGCCCAGCTTGGGGCCATCCTGGGGCTGCGGAGGGTGACCTGCTCCCATCCAGGCTCTCGAGGGGGTCGGGAGCTGTCAACCCCACAGCGTGCTGCCACGGTTTGCCTGCCCATCCCTGCCAGACCAGCTGGGCCCTGGGGATTAACAACGCCGGCAACATCGCCTGCTGAGCTGGCAGCCGTGGCTGGGACCTGCCTGTCCCAGAGCAGAGGCTGGGGTCACTTCTCTCGCCCCACTGGAGGTCTGGCTCCTTGCTGAAGTGCCTCCTGTCATCCCCTGACTCCAGCAGCTGGGGATTCAGGGCTCCAGCACCGCCCCGGGCACGCCACCTTGGGGCTGGTGTCCCTCAGTGCCGCGGGGAAGGGGCTTTGCAGGGACCGGGTGGAAGAGCCCTGAATCTGGCCCTCGTGCCCTCCATCCTGTCCTCCCCCACAGAAGGGGTTAAGCCCGGGATGGGCCCTGGGCCAGGCTGGTGTCACCCTGACACCGTGGATTGCCACAGAAACTCCATCTGGGCTGTGCTACTGGAGAGACACCAGTACCCACGGGTGGGGGGCATGGGGACGCAGGGTGATGGCTCGGGGTGGCCTGGGTCCCCATCCTGGTGTCAGCTTCAGGGCCAGGCTGAGACCCGGCAACTCATCTCATGCCCTGGGGCTGGTGCTTCTCTGGCGGGGTCTGAAGCGATGCTCGGATCCAGCCCCCTGAGCCCCCCCCCAAGCCAGCAGCAGCCCCCTGAGAAGCGGTGGGACCCCCAAATGCGGGGCTGACCCCACACACCCCCATCCCCTTGCCCAGGTCCGGCTCCAGCGATCCCTACTGCGTGGTCAAGGTGGACAACGAGGTGGTGGCCAGGTACGGGGGCCACCGTGTCACCCCGGGGAGGGGATGCACGGGGACGGGCGCTCTCTTTGGGGGTGCAGCCACCTCTCCCATCACCGGCAGGACGGCCACGGTGTGGAAGAGCCTGAACCCTTTTTGGGGCGAGGAGTACACCCTGCGCCTGCCCCGCGGCTTCCGCAGCCTCTCCATCTATGTGCTGGATGAAGACACCATCGGGTAAGGGAGACAATGGGGGCACAGGCGGGCACTGGGGAGCCCCCTGAGGGGTGGCATGTCCCTGTCGGTGGCCCCAGTGCCCACCGTGTCTGCCCTCGCAGGCAGGACGACGTTATCGGCAAGGTCTCGCTCAGCCGCCAGCAGATCTCGGCTGAGCCGCGGGGTGAGTGGGGGGCACGGCGAGCGGCTGGGTGGGGGGCAGAGGGGCCCATCCTGTCCCCACGGGGTGCCCACCCTGTCCCCCTCGGCAGGTGTTGACGGATGGCTCAGCCTGGCGCCCGTGGACCCCAACGAGGAGGTGCAGGGTGAGATCCACCTGGAGCTGCAGGTCCCCGAGCAGGGCCACCCACGGGTGCTGCGCTGCCACCTCATTGAGGCCAGGTAGGGGCGGGGGGGGGGCTGGCAGGGCACCATGGGTGCCCCCAGGGTCTTATTTTTGGCTGGTGGGGTCTGGGCAGTGGGAGGAGATGGCACGGGGCTCGTCTTCCCCTCTCAGCACCAAGAAGGGCCCTCGCTGTGTCCTGCCTGGGGACACTGGTGGTGCCAACACACATGTCACGATGCCGTGGGGTCCGAGCGGGGAATGAGCTTCCTCGGGCACTGCCAGCCCTGCTCGGGGGTGGGGACAGGGGGACAAGGTGCAGAGCTGGGTGACCCAGAGGGCCATGGGATACCTAGGGACAGTCCCCATCAGCCCAGCTGACTCTCGAGCCGAGTTTCTCACTTTTGGCTCCAAAACTAGGGGAAACTGAGGCACACCCCAGGCTGCCCCTCTGCTTTGCTCTGATGCGTGTGTGTCTGCATGTGTGCGTGCGTGTGCCCACACACGTGGCTGCCAGACGGCAGGAGCAGGGAGCAGAGGCAGCATCCCGCTGCCATGGCAACCAAAGCGGATACCAAGGCAACGGGATGGCCGTGGGGACAGCCAGGAGGGACAGCAAAGCTCCCCCGCGCCGTGCCATTTGGCCCCCAGAGACCAGAGGAGGAAAGGGTTTGGTACAGGAGCGCTGGGGAATGGGGACCCACTCTCACCAGCACCCCCCCCCCAGCACCCACCAGCTGCCCCACGGGTGCCCAGTGTGCCCAGGCAAGCTGGGGGAAAGGGGGGGCATGGGGGTGCAGGGACCGTGCCAGTGGGGATGGGCCCACTGCACCCTCACTGACCCCCACCTCCCCGCAGGGACCTGGCCCCCCGGGACCTCTCGGGCACCTCGGACCCCTTCGCCCGGGTGTCGTGCTGCGGGCACACGTTGGAGACGGCCGTGAGTCAGGGTGCTGGGTGCTGGGACGCAGAGGCTCGGGCTCCTCGTCCCCCACGGCCAGCGGTCCCTGTCCCCAGCAGGTGATTAAGAAAACCCGTTTCCCACACTGGGATGAGGTGCTGGAGTTCGAGCTGGCGGAGGGCGAGCTGGGGGAGGCCGTGCTGAGCGTGGAGGTGTGGGACTGGGACATCGTGGGCAAGAACGACTTCTTGGGATGGGTGAGGACCTCGGGGCATGCTGGCATGGGGCAGGGTCCCAGGCATACCTCCGCACTCCCAGCCCCTTTCCTGTGCTGGGGGTCTGGGTGACCATGGGCCAGGACCCACGGGGATGGGGGCAAGGATATTTGCACCTGCTGAGCGGGGGGCAGTGCCACATGCAGACCCCCTGCGTGTCCTGGGCTCTCCCCCAAGGAATGGTCCCTGCTGGTGGGGGAAGTGGGGTGCAGCACAGGGTGCTGGCGCATGGCCCCCGACTCAGACCCTGCCTCCCACCCCTCAGGTCGAGTTCCCCCTGGACACCACCTGCACGGATCCCACCAAGGGCTGGTTCCAGCTCCTGCCCTTCCCCAGCACCGCTGCGGACCACGGGTGAGTGCAGGCAGCGGGGACAGGCAGCTGCCTGCACCCTCCATGAGCAGCTCCCCAGGGTGGCTGTGCCCAGGGTAGCATGGGGTGGCCCCCCCACCCCGGCTGGGAAGGAGCCGGGGTGATGGAGGGAGGTGGGTGCAGGATCTGGCCCAGCCCCTCCGGTGTCGTTGCAGGGGGCAGCTGGGTGCCCTGCGGCTGGCGGTGCGGTTGGTTGAGGACAGGGTCCTGCCTCCCCCCTACTACCAGCCCCTCATCCAGCTCCTCACCGAGCCCATCCTCTGCCCGGGCCAGGTGGGTGCTGTGGGGTAGGAGGACCCTCAGGGGCAGCCAGGGACCACCCTGGCACAGGGGCCTCACCGTGCCCACCCTACCCTTCCCACAGCCCTCCGCCGGCACGGCTCTGGCCATCCTGGAGGAGGTGACCTCAGCAGAGAGCCGGCAGGATGTGGCCACCAAGCTGGTGAAGGTCTTCCTGGAGCAAGGGCTGGCCGTGCCCCTCCTGGACTTCCTCACCACCCGCGAGCTGGCCAGGACTAGTAAGTGCCAGGGCCAAGGGCACCACCTGCACCCCCCCAGCCAGAAAACTGGGTTGCCAGGCTCCCCCCAGACCCCATGAAGAGAAGAGTGGGGCCACCAAGGGGGAGGCAGGAGAGGTGCCACGTGTCCCTGGGGTTGGGCACACCAGGGAGAGCAGGGGCATCACCCCATGCCCACCTCGCCATGGCCTCTGCGCTCTTCCAGCGGACCCCAACACCCTCTTCCGCTCCAACTCGCTGGCCTCCAAGTCTGTGGAGCAGTTCATGAAGGTGAGCATGGGAGGGGACACCAGCCAGGTCCCCACTGCGCCCTCCCATGATGGCATTAGGGCACAGAGCTGGGCAGGGCATCTGGGAAAAGTTTGGGGACAAGGATAGTGGCTTCCCATCCCTTGCAGGTGGTGGGGCTGCCCTACCTGCATGAGGTCCTGAAGCCCGTGGTGAACCGCATCTTTGAGGAGAAGAAGTATGTGGAGCTGGACCCCGGCAAGATGGAGCTGAGCCGCAGCAGGCGAGCGCGGGGGGACGGCTAGGAGGGACACGCGTGCCTGGCCCATCCCAAGCCATCCCCATCCCGGTGTCCCCCGCAGGAGGGAGTCACCCGTTGCTGCTGAGTGCGTGGGTCACCTCGATGGCTTTTGGCCAACCCGGGGTGGCCCGTTCCTGGGCATTGGGTGGCCCATTCCTGGGCATTGGGTGGCCCGTTCCTGGGCATTGGGTGCCCCCTGACCTGGCGGCGTCCCCGCAGGAGGATCTCCTTCAAGGGATCCTTGTCGGAGGTGCAGGTGCGGGAGAGCAGCCTGGAGCTGCTGAAGGGCTACCTGGGCGACATCGTCGACGCTATCGTGGGCTCGGTGGAGAAGTGTCCCCTCCTCATGAGGGCGGCCTTCAAGCAGCTCCGCGAGCGGGTGGAGGAGCGGTTCCCCTTGGCGCAGCATGAGGTAGGGCACATGGTGGGGCCAGGACTGGGGGGCTGCGTGCCACCAGGACCACCACAGTGAGCCCTGAGCTGTCCCTGTCCCTGACCAGGAGGTGCGGTACTTCTCCATCAGTGGGTTTCTCTTCCTCCGCTTCTTTGCCCCCGCTGTCCTCACCCCGAAGCTCTTCAGCCTCCGGGAGCAGCACGCTGATCCCCGCACCAGCCGCACGCTCCTGCTGCTCGCCAAGGTGCAGGGAGCCCAGGGAGGGTTGGGGACCCTTGGGGAGGGACAGGGACCTTGGGGAGGGATGGGGACCTTGGGGGGGGATGGGGACCTCGAAGAGGGGTGGGGATCCTCGGGAGGGTTGGGGACCCTGGGGAGGGTTGAGGACCACTGGGAGAGAGATGGGAACCCTCGGGAGGGTTGGGGACCCTGGGGAGGGTTGAGGACCACTGGGAGAGAGATAGAAACCCTCGGGAGGGTTGGGGACCCTGGGGAAGGTTGAGGACCACTGGGAGAGAGATGGAGGCTCTTGGGAAAAGATGGGGACCTGGGAAGGGATGGGGACCCCAGGAAGGGACAGGGACCCTGGGGAGGGACAAGGGTCTCAAGGAGGGACAGGAAACCCAGGAGGGATGGGGACCCCAGAGAAGGACCCCAGAAAGGACAAACACTTCAGGGAGAGACCTGAAGGTAGACCCTGTGGAGAGAGGGGGACGCCAGGGAGAGATGAGGGATGGGGATGCCGGAAAGGCAGGGAGACCCTGGGAAGGGGTGGGAACACAGGAAAGGGCTGGGAATCCCAGAGCGGGGGACAGGGACCAAGGGGAGAGATGGGGACCCCAGGGAACAAGGGGGACGCCAAGGAGGGCAGAGCCATTCCTGCCCTCATGCCACGGGCTGGCTCCTTCCCATGCCACCGGAGGCCAGCCCTGCCCGTCACCGGGCCATGCCACCCCGCACTGGGCACAGCGGCTGGATCCCATCACCCCCCCCCCCGGGCTGCTCCGCTGTTCCCCTTTCCTCCCCAAATCCCAAGCCCCCGGGGTGCAGGCAAGCAGCCGGGGGGGGGTCCCCACCTTCGCAGCCCCCATGCCGTGGCGGGGTACGGCAGCGTGAGCCCTTCCCTGCGTGGGGCAGGCGCTGCAGAGCATCGGCAACCTGGGGCTGCAGCTGGGGCAGGGCAAGGAGCCGTGGATGGCGCCGCTGCACGCCGTCCTGCTGCCCAGCGTCACCCGTGTCAAAGCCTTCCTGGACGACCTGGTGGCGGTGGAGAGCACCAAGGGTGAGTGGGCACACCGGGCACCGCAGGGGAGCGTCGCCGGCGCTGGGGTCTGGCCGTGCCAGCACCCAACGCAGAGGGGTGGCACCATCCCTGCTGTCCCCCGCATCCTGGGAGCATCCCTGGGGAGGGGGACCTGCTCAGTGCCATGTGGGTGATACCAGGACGGCCGGGCATGGGCATCCTTGGGCTGGGGGAGGTGGTGGCACTTAGGGTGACGCTGCCGCCTCCCTGCCCGGCTGTGCCATGGGCGCAGCAGGCGAGGGGCCGGTGCCGCAGGCCACCATCAAGGAGGGGTACCTGCACACCCGCACGGCAGGGGGGCCCACCCTGCTGCCCCGCTTCGCCTTCAAGAAGAGATACTTCTGGCTCAGCGCCGAGGCCCTCACCTACTCCAAGTCCCCCGAGTGGCAGGTGGGTGCTGCCCGCCACCCCCCACCCCACGCCGGGTGCCCAGGGAGGGGGTGTGGGTGCAGTGAGTTGCCGTGTTTCGGGGTCCCTAGGTGCGCTGCTCCATCCCTGTGCCGCAGATGCGGGCGGTGGAGCGAGTGGACGAGGGCACCTTCCTGCACCCCCACGTCATGCAGATCGTGGCGCAGGACGGCACCGGGCAGCTCCACACCACATACATCCAGTGCAAGGTGGGTGCTCCCCGACCCCACCCCAGGCACCTCAGGAGCCCCCTCCCCAGTAGTACTCAGCTGTGGGGCCCACCCAAGTCCCGTAGGGACAATGAGGATGGCCCTGGTCCCAAATCCAGCTATACCCAGGCACCAGCTGTACTGGGAACACTGGGGTGCCCGGCCCTGGCTGTACTGGGGGCAAGGGGGTATCCTGGTCCTGGCTGTACTGGGATCAGTATGGTTTCCAGCCATTCTGTACTGGTATCATTGGCATACTGTCTCTGAGATACTGGGATCAGTGGGGTATCCAGCCATATCTGTTCTAGGGTCTCTGGGGTACCGGTTCTGTCTGTATGGGGATCACTGGGGTCCCAGCCCTATTTACACTCAGGCCACTGGGGTGCCCTGGCTCCTGTGGTGCCACGTCCCCGCCAGGTCCTATGTGGGCAGCTTTGCCACCAAACTGTCACTCCCAGTCACCTGGTCCTGGTGCCCACCACCATCCTCGGTGCCCACCCTTGTTGGGGATCCCATCAATACCCTCCGTGCCCACCTCCGCCCTCCTCCTCTTCCTCCCCGCCAGTGGTGCCCGTGGGTGCCCGGTGGGGTGCCACCCTCCCTCCCTGTCCCCGCAGAGCGCGCAGGAGCTGTGGCAGTGGCTCTGGGCGGTGCGGCAGGCCAGCAGCACCAATGAAGCCATGTTGCCCACTTGCCACCCAGGCACCTTCCGTGCCGGCCGCTGGACCTGCTGCCTGCAGCCTGCCTGCACCGGTAAGGCCGGCGGGCAGCCCAGGGTGGGGGTTCCCCTGGGCAAGGGGTGTAGGGGTCCCGCGGCACCCCGACTGCGGCTGTCATTGGCAGCGCCTGGGTGCAGCCGGACCCACAGCACCGTGGTGCTGGGCGAGTGGAACGACCCCCTGGACCCCGCAGCAGCAGCGCAGACCCTCTACGGGCACCTCCGGCGGGCAGGGGCCCGGTTGTGGTGAGGTCTGGGGGGGGGGGTGGCCCGCAGCGCGGGGGTCCCAAGGGACCCTGGGTGCTGGTGGGCAGGGTGGGATCGTGCTGAGGGTTCTGCTCCTGCAGGGCGGCGGGGGCCGAGGGTCCCGAGGGCAGTGCGGCATCCGAGCCCCCTTGCCAGGGGCAGGCAGGTAGGGGCAGCCCTGCTGCAAGGAGGGGTGATGGGGGACCCTGCACCCCAGGGTGCTGCCTGGGGCGGGCCCTGCGTGGGGCAGTGGCACACGCAGGCACAGCCGTGCACACGCTGATGCACTCTTGCATATGCATGCGCACACTTGCACAAGCATGCACGCATGTGCACAGGCACGCGCACACACGCGTGCACAAACTTGCACAGGCATGCACACACCTGCACGGGTATGCACACACTTGCACAAGCATGCACACACATGCACAGGCACGCACACACACGCATGCACACACCTGCACAGGCATGCACACGCCTGCACAGGCGTGTACATGCATGCACACACCTGCACAAGCATGCACACACCTGCACAAGCATGCACGCACATGCACAGGCACGCGCGCATACGCGTGCACACCCCTGCACAGGCATGCACACACCTGCACAGGCATGCACACACCTGCACGAGTATGCACACACCTGCACAAGCATGCACGCACGTGCACAGGCACGCACGCACACGCGTGCACACACTTGCACAGGCATGCACATGCATGCACACACCTGCACGAGTATGCACACACCTGCACAAGCATGCACGCACGTGCACAGGCACGCACGCACACGCGTGCACACACTTGCACAGGCATGCACATGCATGCACACACCTGCACGAGTATGCACACACCTGCACAAGCATGCACGCACGTGCACAGGCACGCACGCACACGCGTGCACACACTTGCACAGGCATGCACATGCATGCACACACCTGCACGGGTATGCACACACTTGCACAAGCATGCACACACATGCACAGGCACGCACACACACGCATGCACACCCCTGCACAGGCATGCACATGCATGCACACACCTGCACGGGTATGCACACACCTGCACAAGCATGCACGCACAGGCACGCACGCACACGCGTGCACACACTTGCACAGGCATGCACACACACGCACACGCGTACACACGCTTACACACTCTCCCCCCCCCCCCCCCCCCCCAGCACTCTGCTGGTCCCCTCCACCAGGGGACAGCAAAAACACGCGGCCACAGGGTCACACACGCACCCCTGCACACGCACCCCCCCGCATACAGCCCCCCCCCTCTGCCATGCACACGCCCCCCGTCAGAGCCCGTCCCCGTCCGTGGGGCAGTGCGGGGGGGGGGGGGGGGGGGGGCGGAGGGTGGGGGGGGGGGCGGGGGGGGATAAGGGGCGGGGGGGGGGGCTGGGATGGGCGGACATGGAGGGGCGGGGGGAGACATAGTGGGATGGGGGGGGGCGGCCCGTGGGGGGGGGCGGGAGGTGGGTGTCAAGGGGGCGGGTACCGGGGATGGGTGCTGGAGGTGGGTGCCGGGGGACGGAGCGGGGGGCGTGGTGGGCACGGCTCTGACCCTGCCGGGGGGCGCAGGGGATCCCGTCGGGGGGCGGCTGCAGGCGGTGCTGCGGGACCTGGACATCGCCCACGACGCCTTCGCCCGCCGGGACGGCGCCCCGGGGCCGCCCCCGAGCCCCCCCCCACCCCCGAGCCTCCCTCCGTCCCCGGCGCCCGCCACTTGAGCGGCGGCGGCGGGGGGAGGGACACTACATCTCCCAGCATGCCCTGCGCGCCCCCCCCGCGCCAACCCCGACTGCCCGCGCCGCGGGGGCTGCTGGGAGCTGTAGTCCCCGCCGCCCACCCCCTTTTCGCTGCCCCCCGCCTCCCCCCTCGCGGTGGGGCCTTCGTCCCACCCGTGGCCCGTGGCCCGCTGGGGGGGGCCCGTGGGCGGGGACAGCGGGCTGGGCCCCCCCTCCCCAGCACACGCGTGTGCAAAAGCACACACACTCCTCTGTCCAGGGGGGTGCCCCAAGACCTCTCCCCACCTCCCCACCACCAGCCCAGCATTCCCGCAGGGAGTGACCGACACCCACCCCCAGCGACGCCCCGCTGGGGGGGACCGGTGCTGCGGTGATGCCACCCGCCCACCCAAGGAGGGCGGGAGGTGCGGGGAGCCGCGTGGGGACACGGCGGGGACATGGGGACACTGTCCCGGCGCGGGGTGTATTCTGTAACAGAGAGATGTACACATGGCACCGGCTGTGCGCGGCTCCGTGGGGCGGTGGCGGGTGGCACGGGTGGCACTGGGTGGCACTGGGCGGCACTGGGCGGCACGGGCGGCTGACGCGCAGAGAGGCCACGGGTAGAAAAAGAAAAGCACCAGCCCACGATGCGATCGCCACGAGAGCAGGACAAACCGGGACGGGGGGGCCAGGACACGAGGACGCGTGGCGGGTGGCACCGGGTGGTCCAGGATGGGGGACGAGCCCACCCGGCAGGGCTGCGGCGGCGGCAGCGAAGCGGCGCGGGCGGCGGCGGCGGCACGGGTGGGGACGCGGGGGTGAGGGGGTGGTGGGGAGCCCCTCACCCTTGCCTTAGTCCTTCAGGGTGGCCTCGGAGACACCCTGGGCCAGCAGTTCGGCCAGGACGTTGTCCAGGTAGTTGGGGTCAGGGTAGCCATGGCCCGTCAGGTTGGAGCCGAACTCGGTCTTGTGATGGATCTCGTTCCACACCACCGTGTCCGACTCCCCCGTGGTGTTGGAGGTGCCAATGGTGAAGATGAGCCGCCGGTCCCAGGCCACGATCAGCAGCTTCAGCACCTGCGGCGGGCAAGCACGGCCATCGCTCGCCCACCCGTCACCCCCAGCCCTCCTCCCGGCCAGCGCGGCCCCCAGCACCCCAGGGTGCAGGGTTCAGCCTCGGCACGGTGCCCGCATGGTGCCACCCTTCCCTGTGGCACACCCCAGCCCCATTTTGGCATTGCTGCATCCGCGCTGTCCCATCCTTTCTCATTCTCTCTCATCCCTTCCCATTCTGTTCCATTCCATCTCTTCCCATCCTATCCCTTCCCATTCTATCCCATCCCTTTCCATCTCTTTCCATCCCATTACTTCCCATCCCACCTCATCCCATCCCCATTCTATCCCATCTCCATTCTATCCCATCCCTTCCCATCTCTTCCATCCCATCCCATCACTTCCCTTCCCTTCCCATCCCACCCCATCCCTTCCCATCTCTTCCATCCCATCCTTTCCCATCTCTTCCATCTCATCCTTTCCCATTCTATCTCTTCCCTTCCCTTCCCATTCTCTCCCATCCCTTCCCATTCTATTCCATCTCTTCCCATCCTATTCCTTCCCACTCTATCCCATCCCTTCCCATTCTATTCCATCCCATCCCCTCCCATCCCATCTCCCATCCCTTCCCATCCCATCCCTTCCCATTCCATCCCATCGCTTCTCTTCCCATTCTATCCCATCCCTTCCCATCTCTTCCCTTCCCATTCTACCCCATCCCACCTCCATCCCATCCCATGCCATCTGCATCCCATCCCATCCCTTCCCATCCCATCCCTTCCCATTCCATCCCATCGCTTCTCTTCCCATTCTATCCCATCCCTTCCCATCTCTTCCCTTCCCATTCTACCCCATCCCACCTCCATCCCATCCCATCCCATCCCATCCCATCTCCATCCCATCCCATCCCTTCCCATTCTCTCCCATCCCATTGCTTCTCTTCTTGTTCTATCCCACTGCTTCCCATCCCTTCTCATCCTTTCCCATCCCTTCCCTTCCCATTCTACCCCATCCCATCTCCATTCCATTCCATCCCATCCCTTCCCATTCTCTCCCACCCCATCCCATCACTTCCCATCCCTTCTCTTACCATCCTATCCTTTCCCTTCCCATCCCATCCCACCCCGCTGCCGTCAGGGACGCTCACCTTTCTGCCCTTCTCGTTGTCAGGCAGGTAGCAGTGCCGCGGGAAGCCGCGTGCCGTGAACTTCTTGCCAGGATTGGGGTGCTCCGGGCCCTGGGTGGGAGAGCACTGGGGTAAGCGGGTGGCACAGGGTGGGGGGCACCCAGGCCAGCGAGGGTCCCGGGGGCAGAGGGTGCAGGTTCCTCACCTGGATGCCGGTGGGGATGTCGTAGACGATCCGGATGGTTTTGGAGTCGGTGTAACCCGGGAGGGAGTGGGGGATGAGGTGAAACTCCATCTTCCCGGGGGGCTGCGTGCCCGTCTTCTCCCCGTAAATGGCCTTACAGGTGGGGCACTGCAGACTGCCGTCCTGCATGGGCACCCCGGGTGGGCGTCAGGGATGGCACCCACCCCACAGCACCCACCCGCAGGGTGGTGGGTGACCGCAGGGAGGGCATCTCCCTGCGGGAGGGGGGTGTCCCAGCTCACCTTGTTGCCGTTGTTGTACATGGCCAGGAGGCAGAGGAGGTGGTACATGTGCCCGCACTTGCCCAGTTTGCCCACCAGCTCTGGCTTGATGCCCCTGTGGCTGAGGACTCCCTCGTAGCCGGAGGAGGTGACCAGCCGCTCCATGCAGATGGTGCAGTCCTGCTGGGCACGGGTCGATGGGCATCAGCACCCCAGGTGCGATGGGGAGGTCACCCCCGGCTCTCTGCCCACCACGGGGGGCTGCCCAGCCCTTACCCGCACCTCTCCCCACGCTGGAGCTCCCTGAAACTCCAGCGGCCCCGTGGGCTGAGCTGTGGTGCCCAGGGATGCCCACTCACCTCATCCGGGGGGTTCTTCACCTTCTGGATGTAGCGGCGTACCACGTCCTCAGGGGTCTTGCCTGCCACGAGCAGAGCAGGGGATGCCATCAGAGCCTGCCCGCCTTGCCCCCCACGCCCCACCACCCCTGCCACCAGGATGGGGACAGCACGAGGAGGAGGAGGTGCCAGCACGTGGCACAGAGAAGCTGTGGGCATCACCCCAAAATCCTCGGGCAAACCCCTTGGGGACCCCACCCCTGCAGGCAGCAGCAGTGCCGGTGCCCCAGTCCCCACTCCGTGGCACGGCTGAGGGCATGCAGGGACACCGGTGGCTCCTTACTCTTTTTGAGATGCTTCTTTTTGGTTTTCCTGCAGATGCCGTTGACGCCGGGCACGGGTTTGATGTCGCTCTTGCTGACGGGCGGGGGGTGCAGGATGGGTTTGGGGGCGCGGGTCAGGCAGACGGGCAGCCCGGCGGCGCACATGAGGATGCCCGTCATCCCTGCGCCGGGGGGGGGGGAGAGGTGCTGTCCATCCATCCACCCAATGTCCACCCATCCTTCCCACCGCCTGGCCGTGCCCCAGCCCCGTGTCCTGTCCCTCCTGCCCCCCAGCCCCACAACGTCACCATGCGGTGACACCCAGCCAGTGGCAGGACCCCCCCCCTCCGTTACCTGCGAGGGCGGGATGGACAGGGCCGGTGCCATTCAGGTTCTTGACAGGGAGGGCCGGGACCCTGCATGGAGACGGGAGGGGAAGGGGCTCAGCAGAGCTGGAACCATCACCCCACACATGGCACGTCCCCAGGGCAATGTCCTCCCTGCAGGACACATGGCAGGGGGGTTGCTGTCCCATCTCCTGGGGCTGTCACCTAGTGCCACGTGTCCATCTCTGGGGACCCAGTGGCACTGGGGACATCATCTCCTCCTCGACCCAGGAAGGGTGCCTCATTGGGATGTCCCTGGGGTGATGCCCCGCGTCCCACATCCCCCGTGGGGACCATCCCTGCACCTCAGCGCCTCACCCATCACCCTGGCCATCGCTCCCATGCCCCAAGGGGACCCTCACCCCTCCAGGGCCTCCAGCACCAAGACTCCTGGGGAGATGGCACCGTGCCTCCCTGCCCGCTCGCCCCCGTGCGTGCACCCATGGCTGAGTGTGCACCCGTGCGGGCACACGCGTGGGCACGTGCTGGGTGGGCACCCGTGGCTGGGGGTGCAGCTGGGAGCACAAGCAGACACGTCTGCAGGCAGCTCTGGGGGGGGAACCGGGGGCTTGCGTGCAGGTGTGTGCAGGTAGGGATGTGGCTGTGCCCACGGGTGGAGCGAGGGATGGATGGGATGGGATGGGATGGGATGGGATGGGATGGGATGGGATGGGATGGGATGGAGGGAGGGAACAGGGCACAGGCTGGGAGCAAGAAAGCACAGCGGAGCAGCCCTGCACGCTGCTCGAGCACTCTCTTGCCCTCACCCCGCTCCACCAGCCCACGGAGAACCCCTCACCCCTCCTGCCCGCTCCTGCCCACATCCCGAGTCCCACTGCCCCAGCTTGGCAGCCCGGACAGCCCTGTCCCACCCCAGCAGTGTCATCCCCTGCCAATCCCAAAAGCCCCTCACGCACACAGCCATGGCAGTGATGAGTTCGGCAGTGCTCAGCCCCACACGTGCCGGGGCTGCGGGCGTTTTCTCTCCCGCTCCCAAAGCTGCCCTTACCCACACCAAGGCTGGACGACCCAACCTAGCCCCCCCGCCCCCCCAGATCTTCTTGGCTCCCTCCTACCTGTTCATGGCGAGGCGTGGGATGGGGCCTGCGTGCTGGGACGGGGACAGTGATGGGGACGGGGACAGGTCCTGCTCGCCCCAGTGCCCCGCAGGCGGAAGCGAAAGTGGCACATCAGCAGGGGAAGGAAACACGCAGGGACCTGCCAGGGGCTCAGTGAATTTGCCTGCCCCCCACACCCCCCAGCCCGGGGCCAGATCTTGCCCCCACGGCAGGGAGCTGGGAGGGGTGCGACAGGCTCTCCCCTTGTCCCCCAGAATGGCTCACTGCAGCCCGGGGTGCTCACTCCTCTCTGGGGGGGGGGGCTCTGACCAAATACCCCGGGGCAGGATCTGGGTTGGTTCCCACCCAAGCGAGTGGCACCGGGACTTTCCCACGCCAGCAAGCTGCCAGCTGTACTGTCACCGCCTGCTCAGCGGGTTGGGCTTGGGGACATGGCTGCTCCTGCCTGCCCTGCCTGCCCCCTGGCTGGTGACAGCCTGGTGCCAAGAGCCCTGAAGGGTCACCGGGCCAACCCACCGAGGGGTACGGCCGTGGGGCTTGGGTGCTGGGACAGGGACACCCACTAGGACACCCCTCACCCACCACTGCTCTCCCACCTGCATCCCTCAGCGAGTTATTCCCGTCCATGTAGGCAACATGGGGGCTGTGTCCTCCCCAGAGACCTGCCTGGTGGTGTCGGGCCACGAGCCAGGTTCATGCCCCCTGTGCTGGCCAGCCAGGACATGTCCCCTGGGACCAGGCGCTCCATCTCCTCCAGCCAGCACGGCACGGCATGGCATGGCACGGCATGGCCCAGCATGGCACACTGCACGGCACGGCACGGCACGGCACGCTGCACAAATCACCGCAGCCCCTCCGCAGCGGCAGGGATCCAAGGGACCATCTGGGACGAGCCAGCTGTTTGTCCCTCCTGCCACCATGTCCCCAGGGCGGGGTGCCTGGGGCTGGAGGTGACACAGTGCCAGAAGGGCTGGGGCAACTTGTGCGAGGTGACAGCAGGCGACAAGACGCCTCCACCTCCCCTTTTCCCCCACTCTGTGTGCCCATCCCTGGCGCCCACCTGGCATCCCCACAGCCTCGGTGATACCACGGCCGTCCCCTTCCCCAGGCCACCCTCCCGCAGCCAGCTTACCCCGGGGGGACGGTGGCACGGGCGCCGAGTCCAGCCCCCCGCTGCGTGCCGGGCTGGTTGAGGTTGTTGAGCCCGGGCAGCGGTGCCCCGCCGGGCACGCTCTGGCTGGGGGCAAACGCCCCGCTGGGCACCTGCAGCCCTTCGCCTTTGGCCGTGCCACCCGCCACCGCCGCTGTCCCCATCCCCGTCGGCCACAGAGCCGCCCCAGCGAAGGTGCTGCTCTGACGGACGGCGCCCGGGTAGAGCTTTCGGCGCTGGGAAGCCAGGATGGCGTTGGAGGCGGCGCGGGTGCTGTTGACCAGCAGGCACTGCGGGCAGGAGCAGGGTGTCCCCGTGCTGGCGCCCACCGGCCACGACTGCGACTTGGGGATGGAGCCCATGGTGAGGGGGTACGCCAGGTCCATGCGGCGCCGGAGCCGGCGCTTGCGTTGGGTTTGCCGGTTCATTTGGGACATGCTGCTGAAGTAGATGAGGTAGCAGAAGCCCAGGGAGGAGAGGTCCAGCCAGGGGTGCTGCTTCTCGTAGGCGTTCTGGATGGTGATGCAGATGTCCATGTCATAGGGGGTCCAGGAGCTGTTGTCGTTCTCCCACTCCCACACGATGCCCTTCCCCGGGGCCGAGGACGGGTCGTAGAAGTTCCTCCGTACGGGGCGCATGGTCCCTGGGGAGACACGGGGGGGGGGGGGGGTGAGCGCCTGCGGGGCTCCAGCACCCTTGGGTGCGGGTGGAGGGACCCGCGCCTGCACGCACATGCGCTCGTCTGGTTCCCAGCCCAGCGCTCCACGGGGACGGGGACACAGAGGGATGCCAGCACCCATTCTCCCCCTCCCCAAAGCACCCTGGGGTGCAGGAGGGGTGACGGCCACCGCACCCCAACAGGCAGCACCCGCCTCCCCTCCGCTGAGCAGCGGCAGCCGCGGCGTGTGATGGATCGATCGGCGTGTCTGCAGGGCTGCGCCTCCCCGGGGACTCGTGAGGCTCAACAAGCCTCCATTAGCGGTGGCGGCGGTGTTGGCTTGGCTGCTGGCCGGGCTGCCGGCACTCGGGATCACAGCCCTGGCCACCGTGGGAAGAGCGATGCTGCTCAGCCCTCAGCGCCTTTTTCCATCCCCCTGCTCCAGGCCCATCTCCACCCTCCCCGGTCGGGGTCCCCTCGCCATCCCGGGGGCAGAGGGAGCGTTTCCCGGTCAGGAGAGGTTTCCTGACATCTGCTGCGGCTCCAGCCGGCGCTGGCAGTCATGGGAGCGAGGCGTTGTCCCCCGTGCACGGCCAAATCCTGGCCCCTCGGTGCTTGTTTGCGACCGAGGTGGATGCTACGGCCGCCTCTGAAGCTCCGCGGCGGGGGGGGGGAGGCATCGCAGCCTCAAGCCGCAGCCCCAGCAGTGCCCCCACAGCACGATGCCGATGCCTTTCTATCCCCTCGCCAGCACCGTTTGCCCAGCCCGATTAACGACGCTAATAACGGTCGTTAATCATCAGCCACGTCAGGCAGAAGAGCCTGGCCCCAGCTGCCGGCTTGTGCTGAGGCAGCTCTGCCCCGCGGGAGGGAGGCAGGGAGGCTGCTCGCCCCGCTCCGGCAGCCGGTGGAGAACCGTTCGTCCCCGCTGGCCACTTCTGCCCCCCATCCCAAACCCCACTGCTGGCTCACATCCACATCCCACTGCCCACTCACGTCCACATCCATGCCCTCCATCCCGCTGGCGTTCACAGCTGTGCCTGCCTCCTTGCGTCCATGTCCCTCATCCTCCTGCCCACTCATGCCCACATCCTGCAGCCCGCTTGCATCCGTGTCCTGCGCCCGCTGGTCCTTGCAACTGCATCCCACATCCTGCTGGTCTTGCATCTGCATCCCACTGGTCCTTGCGTCTGCATCCCACATCCCGCTGGTCCTTGCACCTGCATCCCACATCCCGCTGGTCCTTGCAACTACATCCCACATCCTGCTGGTCCTTGCAACTGCATCCCACATCCCACTGATCCTTGCAACTGCATCCCACATCCCGCTGGTCCTTGCAACTGCATCCCACATCCTGCTGGTCCTTGCATCTGCATCCCACTGGTCCTTGCGTCTGCATCCCACATCCCACATCCCACTGGTCCTTGCGTCTGCATCCCGCATCCCACTGGTCCTTGCACCTGCATCCCACATCCTGCTGGTCCTTGCAACTGCATCCCACATCCCACTGGTCCTTGCGTCTGCATCCCACATCCCACATCCCACTGGTCCTTGCACCTGCATCCCATGTCCCGCTGCCCGCTCACATCCACATCTCGCCTCCCCCTGCTGCAGAGCAGAGGAGGACGAGGGGAGGACACCCCAGCACACACAGCTCTGGGTCCCCAAGGGCCACCAGCTGCCCCCAGCCCTGCAGCCCCTGCCCCCACCGCCAGCTGTGCCGGAGCTGCAGGGCCGAACCAGCGTCCCCAGGGCCACAGGGAGGGGACACACGTCCCTGCTGCTCGGAATGGGGTCACCTCATTTCGCACCATCGCTGGTTTGGCTTGGGTTTCTCCCTCCCCAGGCACAGCACGGGCCAAGTCTCCCCTCGCCTCCAGCCTCCTGCCCACCGTGTCCCCATGTCACAGCGGGCACCAGGACCACCCTCAGCATGGGGGACCCTCGTGTCCCTGAGCACCACAGGACTCCAGAGACATTTGACAGCCTCCAAACGCAGCTGTCCCAGGCCACATCCAAGGGCAGAGATGATGGGTGGAGGCCGATACAGGGATAGGGGACACGGAGATGATGATGCCAAAGACAATCTACGGGATGGAGCCAATGCAACGGCCACATCACCTCCCATGACATCCCTAGGGGTAGCGAGGCTCCTCTCAGCATCCCTGTCCCCAAGCCCTTGCTGGGATGGGGATCGTGGTACCTGGGGACATCCCAGAAGAGCTGTTTTGCTCCTGGCAGAGACATGTCACCCCCAAACCCAGCCGTGGGCACGCGTTCCCCAGGAGCAGCCGGCGCCATGACCATGGGGTGGGATGCCAGGTGCCTGCTGTCAGAGGATGGCTCCTGGCCAAACCTGGCAGGAGCTGGCATGAGGTCATCCAGGGTGTTCTGGTGGCACCCGCAGCCCTGAGTCAGCACGGCCGTGGTCAGGGCCAGGGTCGCGCCAGTGGCCACGGCCACGCTGACTCAGGGCTGCAGGTGCCAAGTTGTCCCTTGCCAAGCCCGTGACTGGCTGGAGGCCGATCCAGAGCCAGGCTCGATGGCAGAGGCAGGGTGGCAGGTCCCTGGCTTGCTCCCTGTCTCAGTCCTCAGCCCATTGCAGGAGCCACATCTGCACACAGGGTCATTCGCCGTTGCTGGGGACCAGGAACAGTGGCATCCGTGGCTGGGCAGGGGTGCCACAGCCACAGAGGTCCTGGTCTGGGGTGGGTGCTGCGTGTCCCCAGGCAAGTTTGGGGGTGGCTGGGGATGTCACATGGTGCGTGGCAGGTCCCCTGTGTGCTCTGGCTGGCCCAGGGCTGGACCCTGCCCTTGGCAGCTCTGTGCTTCCCGGCAGACAGGGATGGCCAAGAAAGCACCCGAACCAGCAAGTCCCCCGCGGCACAGCCGGCACGTGCCGGTTTAATGGGTCACACCGCAACGGGGACACATTTATTGGGGTCTGGGCTAGGTGCTGGCGCGGGACCAGCTTTGATTTCCCCCGAGGACGCATGGCCTGGATGCGAGCTGCAGCACGGCACTGTCGGCGGGCAGGCACCGACCGCCACAGCCACATGGCTGCCACCAGCCCAGTGCCCAAACGGGGCCCTCCCCAGTTCCTTGGAGACCCCAGATGAAGCATCTTTGTGGGGCAGATGGCTGGCCAGTGGGACACACCACCCACTGCAGCACCCCACGGAGGGTGAGAGGGGATGGAGGGACTTTGGGACACATCCCTCTGGAGCAGGGGTCTACAGAGGAGGGGGAAAGTGAGGAGGGGGAAAGGAAAGGCCAGGAGGAGTCTCAGGGGGTCCACAGGGGGAGCAGAGCCCAGCAGGGCGAGGGGAGGAGAGAAGGAACGGGAGGGACAGATGGATGGAGAGGAGAGTGTGTGCAATGGGATGGAGGGACAGATGGATGGGCAGACGGGTGGATGGATAGATTGATGGAGGGATGAATGGAGGAATGGCTGCAGGAATGAAGTGACAGACAAGTAAATGGAGATGAACAGGGAGGGAGAGATGGAGGGATGGAGGGACGGGATGACAGATATGCAGTGATGGATGAACAGACAGCTGGACAGATGGATGAATGGAACAACAGGCAGATAAACAGATACACACTGGGGTGGGTTGATGGAAGGAAGGAAGGAAGGAAGGAAGGAAGGAAGGAAGGAAGGAAGGAAGGAAGGAAGGAAGGAAGGATGGAAGGAAGGATGGATGGATGGATGGATGGATGGACGGATGGATGGATGGATGGATGCAGAGAAGGATGGGTGGGTGGATGGATGGATGGATGGATGGATGGATGGATGGATGGATGGATGGATGGAAAGAAGGACGGGCGGGTGGATGGAAGGATGGATGGATGGATGGAAGGATGGGTGGGTGGGTGGGTGGGTGGATGGATGGATGGATGGATGGATGGATGCAGAGAAGGATGGGTGGATGGATGGATGGATGGATGGATGGATGGATGGATGGATGGATGGATGGATGGAAAGAAGGACGGGCGGGTGGATGGAAGGATGGATGGATGGATGGAAGGATGGGTGGGTGGGTGGGTGGGTGGATGGATGTATGGACGGATGGATGGATGGATGGATGGATGGATGCAGAGAAGGATGGGTGGATGGATGGATGGATGGATGGATGGATGGATGGATGGATGGAAAGAAGGACGGGCGGGTGGATGGAAGGATGGATGGATGGATGGATGGATGGATGGATGGATGGATGGATGGATGGATGGATGGATGGAATGACAGACAAACAGATATGCAGTGAGATAGATTCATGGATGAAGGGACAGCTGGACAGATGGACAAATGGAACAACAGGCAGATAAACAGATACACATGGGTGGGTGGATGGATGGAAAGAGGGATGGGTGGAGGGATGGAAGGATGGATGGAAGGATGGATGGGTGGATGGATGTTCCCGCCTTGGAGCCAGCGCCTTACCTGTGTCCTGCCGGAACTGGTGCATGGACTGGAGGTCGATGACGTAGGGTGCCAGCTGGACGTCGACCTGGCCCAGCACCACACTGCCACGGGCATCCTCCTTCAACACGTTCTCGATGTGGTGGCAGACGGCGGCCGAGTAGGGCCGCCAGCGCCCATGCTCGTTCAGCCACTCCCACACCACCACGCGGGCCAGATTTTGGGGGGGGAAGCCCAGGCCACCGGAGGCCAGCATGGCCCCCGAGCCCTGGCGCGCCATGCCGGGGGGACAGCGGCTCAGCCCCGCGCCATGCCCCGGCACAGGGATGTGGGGCTCACCCAGAGCCCCTCCGAATCCTCCTCCCGGCTCCCGCTGGCTGCGGCCTCCGGAGCTCAGCAGAGCGAAGGCTGCAGGGCTCTGCAGAGGCGGGCGCTGCCAGCCAGGTCCCCAAGGTCCCCAAGCCGCCTGGTCCCGCTCCCCCGGGGCTGCCGCACCGGGCTGGGGCCTTCCATCACCCGGCACGTCTTCCTCAGCCCTTCCTCCTCCCTGTGGTGCTGGCAGGGCTCAGGCTCCAAAAAGCCACCGGGACCCCCCCCAGCTGCGTCCGCTCAAGGGTGGCTGGTGGCTGTGGATGACGCTGGGGACACACACAACCAAGGTGCTCTTCCAAAGACACCCCCTCCTCCTCCTCTTCCTCCTCGTGTCCCGCCACTCAGCTATGTCCTCGGTGGCTCCACAGCTGTCCCCGCCGCCCAGCACGTCACCGGTGGCAAATGAGGGGGTGTCACCTGCAAAAGAGGGCCACGGCACTGGTCACCTCGGGTACCACCACGCAGGTGGCAGCTGGGGGTCCATCCCTATCACCCCCAAGGAGCTGGCGAGGCCGCTGTGCCCGCAGCCCTGGCAGCGTGGGCTGCCTGCCAGCCTCGGTGGCTGCTGGCCTCCAACGTGACAGCGGGGACAAGGGGGACGGGGGGGGGGACACGACACGACACAGGCGACCCCGCTCACAGCCCTGGAGGGGAGACGGGGCTGGCGAGGGTCCTGCAAGGCTGGGGAGCCCCATCGCTCCCTGCCCAAGCAGACCGGGTGCCGGGGAGCCCGCGGCCCCCCGAGCTCGCTCCAGCCGCCGCTGATTTATGATCTGCACTGCAGGCATCGGGCTGGGGGTGATCCCAGGCCGCCCGCCCCAGCCCCCCGCTCCCCAGCCCAGCCCCTCGCCCACCCACGGCAGCCCCCAGCCCCACGAGGGTGGGTAGGGGGCTAAGGGGGGGGGGTGGGGGGTGACGTTGCTGCGCAGCCACCGTAGGCTGGCGAGACAGAGGGACACGGCCAGGCACACACAGACACAGGGACGCACGCAGGGGCACACGCGCTGGCACACGCACAGCCGGTGACACAGCCAGACAGCGGGACCGAGACAGCCGGACAGACAGACAGACAGCGGGACCCACGGCAGCACAACACCCCCCACCACCCAGGGGTGCACACACACACACGCACACACACGCACTGACACAGGCGTGCACACGAGCACCCTCACACCTCCACACGCGTGTGCACTCTCCCGCTCACCCAGCACCCGCCGTGACCCCGAGCACCGCCCCAGCTGGGGGGACCCTCACCCCAACCCCGGGCCACCCCCCCCCCCCACCCCGGGACAGGGCTGGGGGGACGAACCCCGGTACCAGCCCCCTCTCCTCGCCCCGGGGCCCGGCTGCTCGGGGTCGACGGCGGGGGGGGGGGGGGCGGGGGGTGGTGTTGGAAAAGCCAGGCCCCGTCCCCAGTGCACGGTCCCCCCGGTGCACGGCAGCCCCCAGCCCCCCCCCCCCCCCCCCCGGTGCATGATATCCCCGGTGCGCGGCACCCCCCCCAGCACCGCCGGTGCACGGCAGCCTCCGGTGCACTGTGCCCCCCCTCCCGTGGTGCACGGCAGCCCCCAGCCCCCCGGTGCACGGTCCCGCCGCCCCCCCGGAGCCGCCCCCCGCCCGGCCCCGCCATGGCCGCCGCCGCCGCCGCCCGGCATCGCCCGCGCCCCGCGCCGCTACCTCCGGCAGCCGCAGCCGCAGCGGGACCCGCAGCCGCACCGGGAGCAACGGCGGCGGCGGCGGGCGCGGGGCCGGGCGGCGGCAGCGCTCCGCCAGCGCCAGGCAGCCACGGGCATCGGCGGCGGCGCGCACGGCCGCGCGGGCACCCGCCCCGGGGACGAGCACCGGCACCGGGCACCCGCACCGGGGACACGCAGCAGGACTGGCGATCTGCACCGGGGACACGCATCGGCACCGGGCATCTGCACCGGGGACACGCACAGGGGACCGGGTATCCTCACGGGGCACCTGTAACGGGACCGGGCACCCACACCGGGCACACGCACTGGGGACACGCACGAGGGACCAGGCGTGTGCACTGGGGACATGCGTGGGGGACCGGGGATGCACACTGGGGACGCAGAGGGGACTGGGCATCAGCCCTGGGGGACCAGGCATCTGCACCAGGGACCTGTACCGGGACTGGGCACCGGGCACCTGCACCGGGGACACGCACGGAGCACTCGGGACATGCACGGGGGAACGTAAGGGACCAGGGACCTGCACCAGGACTGGGCACCCGCTACCGGGGACACGCACCAGGGCCAGGCACACACACTGGGGACGTGCACAGGGGACTGGGCAACCCACAGCGGGGACACGCACTGGGGACACGCACTAGTGCCCTGCATTGGCGACCCACACTGGGGAGGGGCACCCACACCCAGCACCCACACCAGGGACCCCAACCTGCTGTGGGTGCCCACCCTGAGCACCAGCTACGCGTACACCCGCACCAGGCACGAGGCCAGGACCTGCACCCACAGCGGGGACCTGCGCCACTGACCCCCACCAACGCCGGGCACCCAGCACCCACACCAGGAACCTGCACCCAGCGCAGGACCAGGCAGCGGCACCCACAGGTGGCCCAGCCCCCGGGCACGGGCACACAGGCGTGCCAGAGGGGAGAGCGTGTGGGTGCTCACACACACACGGGTGGGGTGTCCCCATGAGGGGCTGGCCCCCGAGTTGACCAGGCTGGCTGGGGGGGGACACCTTGTCCCCCTTAGGGCATGTAACTCCTGCAGCCCCACGGGGAAACTGAGGCACGGGAGGTGGCAGGAGGCCCTGAGCCGCAGGGACACCCCAGTGTCTGCCTTGCCCCATCACCACCACCCTCGGCCCGGGGCTCGTGGCTCTGCCCGCCAAGGGACAGATTTGGGGACAGATCTAGGGACAGAGGGCTGTCACTCTGACCGTGCTTGCAGAGGAGACAGATTTGGGGACAGGGGAGTTGTCACTCTGGTTTGCCTGTGTAGGGACAGCTTTGGGGACAGATTTGGGGTAGAGGGTTTTTCGCTCTGTCTGTACCCATGGAGAGGACAGTTCTGGGGACAGAGGGGTTGCCACTGGGGCCATGCCCGTGCAGAGACAGACTGGGGACAGATCTGGGGACAGAGGCGTTGTTCCCCCTGCCACCGGGAAGGGGACACTCGTGGGCCGCGGGGCTTGGCCGGGCGAGTCCGCCGGGGACCTGGGCTGGCCCTGGGGGTGGCCGGGGGCCGAGCGGCGACGGCCACGGTGGCCTCGCAGTGCCACCTGGTGGCCTCGGCCACGCGACGTGGCAGCCCGGGGTGGCACCGCGGGGGTCCCGGCTGAGCGGGGCACCGAGCACCCACCCCCAGGGCCGGGCAGGGGCTGAGTGGGGTCGAGCATGGGGACAGCCACCCATCCCCGTCCCCACGGTGGGGGACTCGGCTCCCTGTCAGCCCACATGGGCAGGAGCCACCCACTGCCCCATCCATGCAATGAGCTGCGCCCAGGTCTCATACCAGGAGCCAGCTCCGGGGCGAAAGGGGCTGGGGGCTGGCACGCTATGCCACGGCTCAGGCAGGGGTGGGGGAGCTGGGGGGCTGCTCTGTGAGCCCCATCAGCACCCTTGGGACCTGCCAGCAGCCTCTCCCCATCCAGCATGCCACACGCCTTGCCAGGAGCCGGGCTGGGAGGGCACATGATGTTTGGGGAGCTGACGGGGGTCACAGAGGTAGTTTGGGGGACACAGAGCGGGGGACATCGGTGGGGACACGAGGCAGGGCCCTGCAGGCACCAACGGGCCATAATTGCCTTAAGCAGCCTCACCTTTCCCCCCTGCCCCCATCCAGGAGCCTCATTTAAGCTCAGCTCTGAGCCCTGGTCCCTGCCTGGGCTATGGCATGTGGACAGGGACCTCGGGCAGGGATATGGCATGGGGACCTGGAGTTGGGACAGGGACCTGGAGCTGGGCCATGGCATGGGGGACATGGAGCCAGGGCAGGGACATGGCCTGGGAACTTGGAGTTGGGCCATGATATGGGGGCATGGACCTAGGGCAGGAACCTGGAGCTGGGCTGTGGCATGGGGACCTGGGACTGGGACAGGGACATGGCACAGGGACCTGGAGCTGGGGTGAAACACACCTGAGGAGCCCTGGAGGGATTCAAGCCATCAAGTGGTGGGTAGACATGGGTGAGGGGACCCCAGGGCCAGGTGGGGGTCGGTCATGGGGACAAGGTCCTGTGCTGCCCGAGGCTGGGCTCCGCATGCTCAGTTCTGGGCTGGGGACAGCCTGTGACAGCCATCAGGGAGCAGCGGGAGCGGAGCTGCCCCACATTGGGGGACAAGATGGGGGACCCCCAGTGCCTGCAGCCCCCCAAAGCCTCAGCCCCCCCGCCTGCCAGAGGGGGTCTGCCAAAGCCAAGCAGTCTCCGTCCCACCGGTGCTGAGCCCGCACAGCACCCCAGCCCTGTCCCCACTGAGACCTGGGGGGGGGGACACGCACACATGCATTGCGACACCCACCCCTCCCCACCCAAAGGCCCCCATCGGACCCCGGGAGCCCAATCGCAGCCTTGTTTAGTCTGAGGAGGAGTGTGGGTGACCTTCGGCTCCTCCAAGCCCCCACGAGGGTAAACAGCACGTCCCGGGCCCTGCGACAAGGACACGCTGGGGGCCAGGCTGCCAGCAGCACCGCGGGGGGGGGGGGGGGGGGGCTGGGGAGGGGTTTGGGGACACCCCCCGTGGTGCTCTAACCACCAAGGGGGGGGTGGCTGCCAGCTTCGGGGGCTGGCAGGGGTCCCTGCGGGCAGTCGTGGGCGATGGGTGCCCCCAGGTGTGGGTGGGTGCTTTGGGGGTGCATTGGGGGGATGCTGTGCCAGTGCCCTACTTACACCCCACCCCCAGTGGCACCCATGGAGGGGGGGCCTCGTGGGAGCGCTCCCCCATCCACTCCAGCACAGAGTCCCCCCTGCCCCGCTTGTGTCCCCATCGTCCCCAACTCCAGGCCTTCCAGGGCTCTCCCCATGATGGGGGGGGGGGGGGGGGGGGGGGGGGCAGGCAGAGCGCAGGTCCCCTCGCCCACCCCCACGCCACGGGTGGGGGCCCTGGGCGCCTGGGTTCCCCGCTGTCTCGGGGGGAAGGGACACAGCGGGTTCGCAGATGAGCACGGCGACCACCCGGGCGGGCGGGGGTGGGGGGGGGTGGGGTGGGTGCTGACAGCCTTGATCAGGGGGCTGAGGCCCCCCACCCGCACCCCGTAGGGGAGAGGGGTGGGGGCATCCTGGGGTGCTGCCGGTGGGGGGACGTGTCTCCAGGCACAGACAGACAGACACAGGCTGCCCCCCACCCACACACCCCCCCACTGATACCCCCGGCAGGGACCACCCACGCCCGCCCGTGCACACACGCGGCCTCCTTGCACGCCCCGACACAGGACCACACACACGCACACATGGAAGAGGCAGGCGGAAGAACAGCCGGAGACAGCCGGACAGACAGCCGGGCGGGTGTGCAGACACCCGGGCCGTGTGCACACATGTACACATGCACAGACACAAACACACCTGCGCGTGCACAGACACACGCCCAGACCTGCAGCACACGGATGGGCACGTGGGCACAGGGGGGTGGGTGCGGGGGGACACAGAGTGCACACACATGCGCGCACGCGTGGGTACTCGTGCACACGCAGATGCACACAGATCTGTGTACCCATGCACATGTTTATTCACGCACACGCGTGTATGCACACGCACACGTATGCATGCACACACACAGATGCAGATGCACACACACACACACACGTGGACACAGAGGGATGCACACACACGTGTACCCATGCACACACACATGCACATGGAGGGATGCACACGCACATGTGTGTGCCCATTCACACACACACGTGCACACGGAGGGATGCACACAATCACGTGTACCCACGCACGCACGCATGTGCACATGGAGGGTTGCACACCCACACATGTGTACCCATGCACACACACATGTGTACCCGCGCACACACAGAACCACACGCGTGTGTGTATCCATGCACACACAGGGACACGCACACACGTGTGTACCCATGTACCAAAGCACACATGTGTGTGTACCCACGCACACGCCGATGCACACACACGTGTACCCCCATGCACACGCACCCATGCACACATGTGCGCCCGCGCACACCCAGGGACACACACACGTGTGCACTCGTGCACATGCACACGCGCGCGAACCCAAGCGCACACGCGTGTGCACCCATGCACACGCAGGTGCGCGCACACGCGCACCCCACGCACACGCGTGTGCCCACGCAGCGGGGCTCACACCGGGACACCAGGGTCCCCAGCCGGGACTGGCCCCCCCCCCCCCCCCCCCCCCCCCCCCCCGCCCCGTGCCCCCTCCCTCCGCTGACCCCCCCCCCGGCCCTCCCGGGCTGTGTCACAACCGGCCCCCACCCCCCCCCCCCCCAGCCCCCCCCCTCCCCCAATTGTGCCTCCCCCCCCCGGTCCGTGCCGCCAGCGGGACCCCCGTGCCGGCGGGGCGGAAGGCGGGGGGGCGGGGGGTCCCTCCTCCTCCTCCTCCTCCTCCTCCTCCTTCTTCTCCTCCTCCTGCTGCATCCCTCCTCCTTCATCCCTCCCCCTCCTCCCCTCCCCCTCCCGCGCCCCGCTCGGTGCCGGTGCCGGTGCCCGGGCAGCGCCGCCGCACGCCGAGCGGAGCGGAGCGGCATGGCGGGCCGTTACCGGGGGCCCTGCCGCCGCTGCCTGCCCCTGCCTGCACCCCTGGGGCTCTGCCTGTGCCTCTGCTGCCTGCTGCTGCTGCCGCCGCCCGCCGCCGGCTCCTGGAGCCCGGCCCTGCTGCAGCCCGCCGCCCGCAGGTACCGGCACCGGGGGGTGGGCACCGGGGGTGGGGGGGGGGGGGGCTCTGGGCACGGTGCGGCGGGGGGCAGAAGCACCGGGGTGGTGGAGCTCAGGTACCGGGGTGGGTCTGGGCGCTGGGGGGCACCGGGCAGATGGGGATGGGGGCACCGGGGGCTATGGGTACCGCGTACCGGGGAGCTCCGGGGGCATCGGGTACCGGCGGGCACCGGCTGCTGGGGGGCGGCGGGGCAGGGGCTGCGCGGTCTGTGCTGCTGGGGCTACGGGGGCTGGGAAGGTGGGGGGCTGCTGGGAGCGGCTGGGGCTGACTGGGGGATCCTGGGGCTAGCTGGACTTACTGGGGCCGGCAGAACTTACAGGGGCTGGGGGTTACTGGGGTTAGCGGGATGTGCTGAGGCTGGGGGTTACTGGGGCTAGCAAGACTTTCTGGGACCGACTGGGAAATTACTGGGGCTAGTAGGGTGTACTGGGGTGGCGGGTAGTAAGACTTTCCGGGACTTACTGGGGCTAGCAGGACTTACTGGGTTTAGCATCACTGCTGGGGTTATCAAAGCTACCAGGGCTAGCAAGGTTCTGGGACATGCTGGGGCTACTGGGGCTGCCTGGGCACACTGGGACA